>NC_092120.1:1570000-1590000 GCF_045679555.1 Salvelinus alpinus | reverse complement strand
TTCCTATGCTTCCTGGCTGATGTTTTGGTCACTTTTGAATGCTGGCGGTGCTTTCACTCTAGTGGTAGCATGAGACGGAGTCTACAACCCACACAAGTGGCTCAGGTAGTGCAGCTCATCCAGGATGGCACATCAATGCGAGCTGTGGCAAGAAGGTTTGCTGTGTCTGTCAGCGTAGTGTCCAGAGCATGGAGGCGCTACCAGGAGACAGGCCAGTACATCAGGAGACGTGGAGGAGGCCGTAGGAGGGCAACAACCCAGCAGCAGGACCGCTACCTCCGCGTTTGTGCAAGGAGGAGCACTGCCAGAGCCCAAAACGATATTCACCAGCCTGTGCCCAGGGTCCCTTTCCTCCCAATATCTCCTCCCATGTCCCTTCCTCCAGATAGCGCGGCTCCTCCCGGCCACGCTGCTTGGTCCCTTGGTGGTGGGTAGTTCTGTCACGGCCGTTGAAAGAAGTGTACCAAAGTGTAGCATGGTGAGCGTACATATTCCTTTTTATTTGAATGTCGCCAACAAAACAATAAACAATACAAAACGACCGTGAAGCTTAACAGGGCTATGAAGCCTCTAACAAAGTTAACTTCCCACACTGAAAGGAGGGAAAAGGGCTACCTAAGTATGGTTCCCAATCAGAGACAACGATAGACAGCTGTCCCTGATTGAGAACCATACCCGGCCAAAACATAGAAATAAAGAAACATAGAAAACAAAACATAGAATGCCCACCCCAAATCACACCCTGACCAAACCAAATTGAGACATACAAAGTTTCTCTAAGGTCAGGGCGTGACATATACAGTTGAAGTCGTAAGTTTACATACACCTTATCCAAATACATTTCAACTCAGTTTTTCACAATTCCTGACATTTAATCCTAGTAAAAATGCCCTGTCTTAGGTCAGTTAGGATCACCACTTTACCACTTCATTGCCTTTAAATTGTTTAACTTGGGTCAAACGTTTCAGGTAGCCTTCCACAAGCTTCCCACAATAAGTTGGGTAAATTTTGGTCCATTCCTCCTGACAGAGCTGGTGTAACTGAGTCAGGTTTGTAGGCCTCCTTGCTCGCACACGCTTTTTCAGTTCTGCCCACAAATTTTCTTTAGGATTGAGGTCAGGGCTTTGTGATGGCCACTCCAATACCTTGACTTTGTTGTCCTTGAGCCATTTTGCCACAACTTTGGAAGTATGCTTGAGGTCATTGTCCATTTGGAAGACCCATTTGCGACCAAGCATCTACTTCCTGACTGATGTCTTGAGATGTTGCTTCAATATATCCCACATAATTTTCCATCCTTATGATGCCATCTATTTTGTGAAGTGCACCGGTCCCTTCTGCAGCAAAGCACCCCCACAACATGATGCTGCCACCCCCGTGCTTCACGGTTGGGATGGTGTTCTTCTGCCTGCAAGCCTCCCCCTTTTTCCTCCAAACATAACCATGGTCATTATGGCCAAACAGTTCTATTTTTGTTCCATCAGACCAGAGGACATTTCTCCAAAAAGTACAATCTTTGTCCCCATGTGCAGTTGCAAAGCGTCTGGCTTTTTTATGGCAGTTTTGAAGCAGTGGCTTCTTTCTTGCTGAGTGGCCTTTCAGGTTATGTCGATGTAGGACTCGTTTTACCGTGGATATAGATTATTTTGTACCTGTTTCCTCCAGCATCTTCACAAGGTCCTTTGCTGTTGTCCTGGGATTGATTTGCACTTTTCGCACCAAAGTACGTTCATCTATAGGAGACAGAACGCGTCTCCTTCCTGAGCGGTATGACGGCTGCGTGGTCCCATGGTGTTTATACTTGCGTACTATTGTTTGTACAGATGAACGTGGTACCTTCAGGCATTTGGAAATTGCTCCCAAGAATGAACCAGACCATTTTTTTTTATGAGGTCTTGGCTGCTTTCTTTTGATTTTCCCATGATGTCAAGCAAAGAGGCACTGAGTTTGAAGGTAGGCCTTGAAATACATCCACAGGTACACCTCCAATTTACTCAAGTGATGTCAATTAGCCTATCAGAAGCTTCTAAAGCCATGACATAATTTTCTGGAATTTTCCAAGCTGTTTAAAGGCACAGTCAACTTAGTGTATGTAAACTTCTGACCCACTGGAGTTGTGATACAGTGAAATAATCTGTCTGTAAACAATTGTTGGAAAAATGACTTGTGTCATGCACAAAGTAGATGTCCTAACCAACTTGCCAAAACTATAGTTTGTTAACAAGAAATTTGTGGAGTGGTTGAAAAACGAGTTTTAATGACTCCAACCTAGGTGTATGTAAACTTCCGACTTCAACTCTATATATAAATACAGACATAGAGGCTCTCTGTGTAGTTCACCTTGTTAATTAACTGAATTTATTGATGTTTTAATTTTGATATTTCAACTAATATAACCCACAATCTGGTGTCAACCCTCCCAATTCCTTTCCTTTCTCTCACACACACACACACACACACACACACACACACACACACACACACACACACACACACACACACACACACACACACACAGCCATTGTCTCACAACACATTTTTTTGGGGGGTGCTCAATTTAGGAAGAGGTGAAAGAGACAAAAACCAGGGCCCTATAGTATTCAGCACTCTAGTCAATCACTAAGGGCGGCTGTAGCTAACGGTGTGCTCAGCTAACGGTGTGCTCAGCTAACGGTGTGCTCAGCTAACGGTGTGCTCAGCTAACGGTGTGCTCAGCTAACGGTGTGCTCAGCTAACGGTGTGCTCAGCTAACGGTGTGCTCAGCTAACGGTGTGCTCAGCTAACGGTGTGCTCAACCACTCATGAAATGATGTGAATGGCTGCGGGTGGGAGAGTGGAGCGCTGCCTTGGAGCCACCCTGACAATTACACAGCTGTAACTGACTGCATGGCCCTGCCATTCAGACGCCCAGGTCCTCTCACACACACACACACACAAATACCGCACCACACTCTCATCCACACGCACATTGTAATCTAAATCACACAAATAAATAGTTTTTATTTTTCACACTCATATTATACATTTACATTTACACATTTACATTTAAGTCATTTAGCAGACGCTCTTATCCAGAGCGACTTACAAATTGGTGCATTCACCTTATGATATCCAGTGGAACAACCACTTTACAATAGTGCATCTAACTCTTTTAAGGGGGGGGGGGGGGGGTTAGAAGGATTACATATCCTATCCTAGGTATTCCTTAAAGAGGTGGGGTTTCAGGTGTCTCCGGAAGGTGGTGATTGACTCCGCTGACCTGGCGTCGTGAGGGAGTTTGTTCCACCATTGGGGTGCCAGGGCAGCGAACAGTTTTGACTGGGCTGAGCGGGAACTGTACTTCCTCAGAGGTAGGGAGGCGAGCAGGCCAGAGGTGGATGAACGCAGTGCCCTTGTTTGGGTGTAGGGCCTGATCAGAGCCTGAAGGTACGGAGGTGCCGTTCCCCTCACAGCTCCGTAGGCAAGCACCATGGTCTTGTAGCGGATGCGAGCTTCAACTGGAAGCCAGTGGAGAGAGCGGAGGAGCGGGGTGACGTGAGAGAACTTGGGAAGGTTGAACACCAGACGTGCTGCGGCGTTCTGGATGAGTTGTAGGGGTTTAATAACACAGGCAGGGAGCCCAGCCAACAGCGAGTTGCAGTAATCCAGACGGGAGATGACAAGTGCCTGGATTAGGACCTGCGCCGCTTCCTGTGTGAGGCAGGGTCGTACTCTGCGAATGTTGTAGAGCATGAACCTACAGGAACGGGTCACCGCCTTGATGTGAGTTGAGAACGACAGGGTGTTGTCCAGGATCACGCCAAGGTTCTTAGCACTCTGGGAGGAGGACACAATGGAGTTGTCAACCGTGATGGCGAGATCATGGAACGGGCAGTCCTTCCCCGGGAGGAAGAGCAGCTCCGTCTTGCCGAGGTTCAGCTTGAGGTGGTGATCCGTCATCCACACTGATATGTCTGCCAGACATGCAGAGATGCGATTCGCCACCTGGTTATCAGAGGGGGGAAAGGAGAAGATTAATTGTGTGTCGTCTGCATAGCAATGATAGGAGAGACCATGTGAGGATATGACAGAGCCAAGTGACTTGGTGTATAGCGAGAATAGGAGAGGGCCTAGAACAGAGCCCTGGGGGACACCAGTGGTGAGAGCACGTGGTGCGGAGACAGATTCTCGCCACGCCACCTGGTAGGAGAGACCTGTCAGGTAGGACGCAATCCAAGCGTGGGCCGCGCCGGAGATGCCCAGCTCGGAGAGGGTGGAGAGGAGGATCTGATGGTTCACAGTATCAAAGGCAGCCGATAGGTCTAGAAGGATGAGAGCAGAGGAGAGAGAGTTAGCTTTAGCAGTGCGGAGCGCCTCCGTGACACAGAGAAGAGCAGTCTCAGTTGAATGACTAGTCTTGAAACCTGACTGATTTGGATCAAGAAGGTCATTCTGAGAGAGATAGCAGGAGAGCTGGCCAAGGACGGCACGTTCAAGAGTTTTGGAGAGAAAAGAAAGAAGGGATACTGGTCTGTAGTTGTTGACATCGGAGGGATCGAGTGTAGGTTTTTTTCAGAAGGGGTGCAACTCTCGCTCTCTTGAAGACGGAAGGGACGTAGCCAGCGGTCAAGGATGAGTTGATGAGCGAGGTGAGGTAAGGGAGAAGGAGAAGAGGAGAAGAGAGGAGGGGATAGGGTCAAGCGGGCAGGTTGTTGGGCGGCCGGCCGTCACAAGACGCGAGATTTCATCTGGAGAGAGGGGGGAGAAAGAGGTCAAAGCACAGGGTAGGGCAGTGTGAGCAGAACCAGCGGTGTCGTTTGACTTAGCAAACGAGGATCGGATGTCGTCGACCTTCTTTTCAAAATGGTTGACGAAGTCATCTGCAGAGAGGGAGGAGGGGGGAGGAGGGGGAGGAGGATTCAGGAGGGAGGAGGAGAAGGTGGCAAAGAGCTTCCTAGGGTTAGAGGCAGATGCTTGGAATTTAGAGTGGTAGAAAGTGGCTTTAGCAGCAGAGACAGAAGAGGAGAATGTAGAGAGGAGGGAGTGAAAGGATGCCAGGTCCGCAGGGAGGCGAGTTTTCCTCCATTTCCGCTCGGCTGCCCGGAGCCCTGTTCTGTGAGCTCGCAGTGAGTCGTCGAGCCACGGAGCAGGAGGGGAGGACCGAGCCGGCCTGGAGGACAGGGGACATAGAGAGTCAAAGGATGCAGAAAGGGAGGAGAGGAGGGTTGAGGAGGCAGAATCAGGAGATAGGTTGGAGAAGGTTTGAGCAGAGGGAAGAGATGATAGGATGGAAGAGGAGAGAGTAGCGGGGGAGAGAGAGCGAAGGTTGGGACGGCGCGATACCATCCGAGTAGGGGCAGTGTGGGAAGTGTTGGATGAGAGCGAGAGGGAAAAGGATACAAGGTAGTGGTCGGAGACTTGGAGGGGAGTTGCAATGAGATTAGTGGAAGAACAGCATCTAGTAAAGATGAGGTCAAGCGTATTGCCTGCCTTGTGAGTAGGGGGGGAAGGTGAGAGGGTGAGGTCAAAAGAGGAGAGGAGTGGAAAGAAGGAGGCAGAGAGGAATGAGTCAAAGGTAGACGTGGGGAGGTTAAAGTCACCCAGAACTGTGAGAGGTGAGCCATCCTCAGGAAAGGAACTTATCAGGGCGTCAAGCTCATTGATGAACTCTCCAAGGGAACCTGGAGGGCGATAAATGATAAGGATGTTAAGCTTGAAAGGGCTGGTAACTGTGACAGCATGGAATTCAAAGGAGGCGATAGACAGATGGGTCAGGGGAGAAAGAGAGAATGTCCACTTGGGAGAGATGAGGATCCCAGTGCCACCACCCCGCTGACCAGAAGCTCTCGGGGTGTGCGAGAACACGTGGGCAGACGAGGAGAGAGCAGTAGGAGTAGCAGTGTTATCAGTGGTAATCCATGTTTCCGTCAGTGCCAAGAAGTCGAGGGACTGGAGGGACGCATAGGCTGAGATGAACTCTGCCTTGTTGGCCGCAGATCGGCAGTTCCAGAGGCTGCCGGAGACCTGGAACTCCACGTGGGTCGTGCGCGCTGGAACCACCAGGTTAGGGTAGCGACGGCCACGCGGTGTGAAGCGTTTGTATGGTCTGTGCAGAGAGGAGAGAAGAGGGATAGACAGACACATAGTTGACAGGCTACAGAAGAGGCTACGCTAATGCAAAGGAGATTAGAATGACAAGTGGACTACACGTCTCGAATGTTCAGAAAGTTAAGCTTACGTTGCAAAAATAAAATCTTATTGACTAAAATGATATAGTACTGCTGGCGGTGAAGTAGGCTGGCTAGCAGTGGCTGCGTTGTTGACTTTGTTTGAAAGTGTAGCTGGCTAGGTAACCTCTAACTGGCTAGGTAACCTCGACAATTTCAAAACTACACAATTATCTTGGATACAAGGAGAGCAAAGACAACTATGTAGCTAGCTAACACTACGCTAATCAAGTCGTTCCGTTGTAATGTAAGTTGTAATGTGAGTTTCTACAGTGCTGCTATTCGGTAGAAGTTGGCTAGCTAGCAGTGTTAGCTAGCAGTGTTGACTAGGTAGAACGGCAGCGCGGCGGATGAAAATAGCTGGCTAGCTAACCGAATAATTACTCTAAACTACTCTAAGCTACACAATTATCTTAGATACAAAGATAGCAAAGACAACTATGTAGCTAGCTAACACTACACTAATCAAGTCGTTCCGTTGTAATGTAATCGTTTCTGCAGTGCTGCTATTCGGTGGCTAGCTGGCTAGCTAGCAGTGTTGACTACGTTACGTTACGACGAAAATAGCTGGCTAGCGAACCTCAATAACTACACAATTATCTTATACTATGCTTTCACCTACATACACTCATTCACGCACGTGCACACTCACACACACTCATTCACGCACACAGATTTAGATTCATATACTAGTGCTGAGCAAATAACATACTTTTCGGTTATTTTTTATTTTTTTAACAATTTATCGACCCACTTCTGTGAGCTCGATGTGCAGTTTCTGTAAAGATAAATCAAATCCAGCCTGAACTGTGCGAGGTAGTAGGGAGTTGTAGTTTCCAACAGGCCAATATTCTATAAAGTTTAGTGCAGAAAATTTGGTAATTAAGTACATTGACCATAATTCATTGCGCGCCTGCTTCAACTTATCCGGTCTGTGCGGAGCAGACACAGAGAATGAGAGACGAGAGAATGCAAGATGGAGAGGGTGTCACGTTCCTGACCTGTTTTCTGTTAGTTTTGTATGTGTTAGTTGGTCAGGACGTGAGTTTGGGTGGGCAGTCTATGTTTTCTGTTTCTATGTTGGTTTAAAGGGTGACCTGATATGGCTCTCAATTAGAGGCAGGTGGTTTTCATTTCCTCTGATTGAGAGCCATATTAAGGTAGGTGTTTTCACACTGTTTGTTTGTGGGTGGTTGTCTCCTGTGTCAGTGTCTGTATGTTACGCCACACGGGACTGTTTTTGGTTTTTGTTTGTTCGTTCGTTTTATGTAGTCAGTTTTCCTGTTATTGCGTTCTTCGTGTTTCATGTAAGTTCGTCGTCCAGGTCTGTCTACATCGTTTATTTGTTTTGTTAATTATTCAAGTATAGTTCGTTTTTTCGTCTTGTTTAAATAAATTATGTCATCACACAACGCTGCATGTTGGTTCAATCCCTGCTCCTCCTCTTCGGATGAAGAGGAGGAGGAAAGCCATTACAGAGGGACAGAAAACAGTTGCTTCGAAAGCCTGAAAATACATGATCTAAGTGATGGATAGTTGGTATTCAGCAGTCATAAAAGTATGCCTTATTTACATTGAACTACTAAAATAGTGATTTTGTCAGAAAATAGGCAGCAGCTCTATAGAGATGAGATAATGACTTGGAATTAAATAATAAAGTCATCAAATAAAATAAATATAAAATAATGTGAATAAATGATGTTTAATAAGTGATAAGCAGTGTTAGGTTCTAATTTTTCAGAGTAAATAACTCACGGACACTAGAGAAGCTTAACCAAGTTTAATTCTTCCCAAAGGGTCCATACAGCTGTAATTCAGACACAGACATGGCTTCCCCCGTGGTAGTATTCATATCCCACTTTGGGTGGAGTCTCCTCCTTATCGCTAAACATTGCATCATTATTGCTAAGCAGGGGGCTAAGTGACATGAGCCTTCAACGGTTTCTCCCCTTATAAGTACTGCCACATGCGATCGTGTTCCCTGCAGTCAGCCCCTCCCAAGCTTCATTATGGCACCCCTCATGTCTCTTTTGTAACTAATGTTCCTATACCTCTGAGTGTAACAATGTTCAAAGTTTACTCCAGAATCCAACATTAGTAATGGGCATCATGGACTTTTATTAATAGTTTTCTTCTGTGTTGTTACAGTATTCAACCCACAAAAGTCATATATAAAAAAATTGAAAACCGTAATAATCGAACCGAACCAACCTCAGCACTATCAGATTCACAATCACCCATATCACACATCCTACAGAAACACAGATTCACAATCACCCATATCACACATCCTACAGAAACACAGATTCACAATCACCCATATCACACATCCTACAGAAACACAGATTCACAATCACCCGTATCACACATCCTACAGAAACACAGATTCACAATCACCCGTATCACACATCCTACAGAAACACAGATTCACAATCACCCGTATCACACATCCTACAGAAACACAGATTCACAATCACCCATATCACACATCCTACAGAAACACAGATTCACAATCACCCATATCACACATCCTACAGAAACACAGATTCACAATCACCCATATCACACATCCTACAGAAACACAGATTCACAATCACCCATATCACACATCCTACAGAAACACAGATTCACAATCACCCATATCACACATCCTACAGAAACACAGATTCACAATCACCCATATCACACATCCTACAGAAACACAGATTCATTCACCCACACCCATACTCACATACATACTCTCCCATGCAGAGATGCTCCATTTTAACCTAAGGTAAATCAATTACTCCTCTGTGATTCGTTCATGTACACAGTATATATAGTATGTATGTATAAAGGAGTACAGAGTGTGCTACTGGTGTTGGGAACACGGCCTACAGGGAGACGGCCTACAGAGAGGAGGTGAGGGCCCTCGGAGTGTGGTGTCAAGAAAATAACCTCACACTCAACATTAACAAAACAAAGGAGATGATCGTGGACTTCAGGAAACAGCAGAGGGAGCACCCCCCTATCCACATCGACGGGACAGTAGTGGAGAAGGTGGAAAGTTTTAAGTTCCTCGGCGTACACATCACGGACAAACTGAAATGGTCCACCCACACAGACAGTGTGGAGAAGACACAACAGCACCTCTTCAACCTCAGGAGGCTGAAGAAATTTGGCTTGTCACCAAAAACACTCACAAACTTTTACAGATGCACAGTCGAGAGCATCCTGTCGGGCTCCGCCCACAACCGTAAGGCTCTCCAGAGGGTAGTGAGGTCTGCACAACGTATCACCGGGGGCAAACTACCTGCCCTCCAGGACACCTACACCACCCAATGTCACAGGAAGGCCAAAAAGATCATCAAGGACAACAACCACCCGAGCCACTGCCTGTTCACCCCGCTATCATCCAGAAGGCGAGGTCAGTACAGGTGCATCAAAGCGGGGACCGAGAGACTGAAAAACAGCTTCTATCTCAAGGGCATCAGACTGTTAAACAGCCACTAACATTGAGTGGCTGCTGCCAACATACTGACTCAAATCTCTAGCCACTTTAATAATTAAAAATTGGATGTAATAAATGTATCACTAGTCACTTTAAATAATGCCACTTTATATAACCTTTACATACCCTACATTACTCATCTCATATGTATATACTGTACTCTATACCATCTGCATCTTGCCTATTCCGTTCGGCCATCGCTCATATTTTTATGTACATATTCTTATTCATTCCTTTACACTTGTGTGTAAAAGGTAGTTGTTGTGAAATTGTTAGATTACTCGTTGGTTATTACTGCATGGTTGGAACTAGAAGCAGAAGCATTTCGCTACACTCGCATTAACATCTGCTAACCATGTGTATGTGACCAATAAAATTTGATTTGATATGAACACAGGTTCAGTGGCTCGGTGACTGCATCTAACAGACTTAAACACTCCCATAGAGATGTAGTTCCACCATACACACACACACACACACACACACACACACACACACCTATGCATTTACATGAATAGGATTCATAAACATCTTTGAAATGAGCTGAGCTTAGAAGGCAGGAAGAGATTCACTTCTGTGGATTCAATACATCCACCCTCCTTCACCTCCCTCACCTCCAACTACCTTTCGATCTCATCTATTCCCCTCTATCTTTTATTCATCTCTTCATCTCTCAGCCCATCAATATTTCTCTCTTCCTCTTCCTTAGAATTTACTCTGTGTCTTCCTAAGAATTGACGACCACAGCTTTCCATTTGGCAGTATCTTTCACTCTGTCTCTCTTTACTCAGTGTTGGTAACAACATTTTTTTTGTCAAGCCTCTGTTTCTCTCTCTCTCTGGCCTCTTTCAGAAGTTGGACTTGGCAGAGGGTGTGAGGAGAGGAAGACAGAGGAGGGATAGGGAGAAGGAGGTGGTCCCAGTGGGCTGAAACACACGTCCGCTGGCTTTAGATTCATCTCATTAATTGCTCTTGTGAAAATTCGGGTTGTGACACACTTGTTATTGCTTTGTATTATTAATAAAAGCGTAAGGGGAGGAGAGGGAAGGAGGGAGACGGGGACAGGGATGTGGGAGATAGGAGGAGGGAGACGGAGGGATAGAATCAATACGCAGGCTTAGGAAGGAAATTAAAAGTGGCGAGAGGACAGAATGGGACAGGCATGGCGGGGCGGTTGGCAGGTAGTTTTATTAGTCGTGGCTGGGTTAATGACTGCCATTTTACAGGAAGAAAAGAGAATAACACCAAGCAACACAATGCACTGTAATTGGCAGTGTGATTGGACCGTCGCTAGGTCAGCTGATTTCAAACAAAGCTGTTTTTCCAACCTAAACAATGGACGAAATATGAAGGGCTTAAGTCGACAAAAGGAAATGGTCTCTCTCTCTCTCTCTCTGTCTCTGTCTCTGTCTCTGTCTCTGTCTCTGTCTCTCTGTCTCTCTGTCTCTCTGTCTCTCTGTCTCTCTGTCTCTCTGTCTCTGTGTCTCTGTGTCTCTGTGTCTCTGTGTCTCTGTGTCTCTGTGTCTCTGTGTCTCTGTGTCTCTGTCTCTCTGTGTCTCTCTGTCTCTCTGTGTCTCTCTGTCTCTCTGTCTCTCTGTCTCTCTGTCTCTCTGTCTCTCTGTCTCTCTGTCTCTCTGTCTCTCTGTCTCTCTGTCTCTCTGTCTCTGTCTCTGTCTCTGTCTCTGTCTCTGTCTCTGTCTCTGTCTCTGTCTCTGTCTCTGTCTCTGTCTCTGTGTCTGTCTCTCTCTCTCCCCCCCAACCTCCCTTAACAGTAAATTAACTCTAGATTGTATTATAAAAGAACGATTTCCAATAAGGTGCGCTAGTAATTTGCGGTGTGTCCAGACGTTAAGAATGGTGTACATTAAACTGGGGTGTAATTGCATGTAGCTGCAAAATTAAAGTAACCCAAATGTAAGTTTTCTCTTTGCACCGCTGCTCGCCACATTGCGTCAGAACGTTCATCGTTGGATCATGGATGAAACAATGTTTCACCATTAGAGATCAATAGAAGAGTACACACTAGTGCAGTCAAAGTCGATTTCATTCAAATGCTTTATTCCATACCACGCTGCCGCCTTCAGCGATAGTGTCTTCTGTTCATAGATACTCATGCTTTACTTGAATTCAACCTGTTATTGCTTTCAAGATTCAATATTTACATTTAACGAGCGCTGTATCTGGAAGTGATTTTCGTTCAATTATGTTGTGTGTGTCTCGCCATGTAAACATGCAGGAGAGATGTAATGTAATTCTATTTAATAACCACATCTCTGGGATGGATGACAGGAATGGATAGAGTGAGACAGGCAGAGGATAGACGAGTGCAGAGGCCTTAGTGATCTAACTGCAGCTAGACAGCTACCATGTCTGTTTTATCTGTCCAACTTTTCTCAGTTTCTCCATCTCATCTGTCTCTTCCACGGTTACACCAACGATGATAAAGACGCCGATAATGATGAGGATGAGTTAAATGGCTGCGACACACACACTTATGCGCACGCACACACACACACACACACACTCATGCGCACGCACACACACACACACATGCGTAAACTCTCTCATGCACGCACGTATATACACACTCAAACTGGTCCCATGGTTAGTAAAACAGAGAGGGTAATGAGTGTGGATGCAGCTCTGTGGAGATTAATCTGTGCTTCGTAGACGTGACCCACTTTATTTGAAGTGGAGGGCCATCCGTTATTATCCCAATTCATCACCATTAGGCCTTGGCTCCCCTGCTGTTAAACACACACACTGCTAACCAGTCCCCGGGACACACACGATCACACACACGATCACACGATCACACACACACACACACACACACACTATCCCCTAGGGAAGCATGGGCAAAAGCCTGGGCAGGAGGGAAAGGCGAGAAGGATCAATGTTTTTACACACAGATACAGTGGGGAGAACAAGTATTTGATCAAAATCCCCACGAGGGGAGATCTTGCATGGAGCCCCAGACCGAGGGTGAATGACCGTGATCTTGAACTTCTTCCACTTTCTAATAATTGCGCCAACAGTTGTTGCCTTCTCACCAAGCTGCTTGCCTATTGTCCTGTAGCCCATCCCAGCCTTGTGCAGGTCTGCAATTTTATCCCTGATGTCCTTACACAGCTCTCTGGTCTTGGCCATTGTGGAGAGGTTGGAGTCTGTTTGATTGAGTGTGTGGACAGGTGTCTTTTATACAGGTAACGAGTTCAAACAGGTGCAGTTAATACAGGTAATGAGTGGAGAACAGGAGGGCTTCTTAAAGAAAAACTAACAGGTCTGTGAGAGACGGAATTCTTACTGGTTGGTAGGTGATCAAATACTTATGTCATGCAATAAAATGCAAATGAATTACTTAAAAATCATACAATGTGATTTTCTGGATTTTTGTTTTAGATTCCGTCTCTCACAGTTGACGTGTACCTATGATAAAATTACACACCTCTACATGCTTTGTAAGTAGGAAAACCTGCAAAATCGGCAGTGTATCAAATACTTGTTCTCCCCACTGTATGTGTGTATAGGCTGCGTATTGGCAGTGATGTTGTGTGTGTGTAGGTGGAAGCGAATGGTGAGTGTAATGACTTTGTGGGGTTGGATGAGGGGAATGAACCATGGGCGATGGCAGAGGATTGGGGGATGAACGGGGAAAGAGGAAAGTATGGAGGAAAGCGAGATTGGATGGAGGGAGTGGGAGAAAAGAGATAGAGCCCACTAAGCATTTACCGTCAGGCGACGTCTTTTGTATGTTTTTTTAATTTTTTAATTTTTTATTTTTTTATTTCAACATCCATGGATGTTGATTTTTGGTCCGGACCTAATCTAAACCAATAATAGACATCTATGTTTCACAAGTTTGGAAAGCACATTAGAGTAGAGTAGGGCACAGCAGAGTACAGTTTATAGTAAAGTATAGTACAGTACTCTAATGTACTCTATGCTACTGAACAAAACTACTATACTTTACCTTACTGTACTGTAATGTACTGTACTCTACTGAATTAAACTCTACTGTATTCTACTGTACTCTACTGAATTAAACTCTACTGTGCTCTGCTCCACTGAATTAAACTATACTGTGCTCTGCTCTACTGAAGAAAACTTGACTGTCCTGTACCACACCCTACTGTGCTCTATAATGTATTATAAACTGGGTGGTTTGAGCCCTGAATGCTGATTGGCTGACAGCATGGGTATGACAAAACATGTATTTAAACTGCTCTAATTACATTGTTAACCAGTTTATAATAATAAGGTACCTCAAGGTTTGTGATATATGGCCAATATACCACGGCCAAGGGCTGTATCCAGGCACTCCTCATTGTGTAGTGAATAAGAACAGCCCTTAGCCGTGGTATATTGGCCGTATACCACACCTCCTCGGGCCGTATTGCTTAATTAATCTGCCATACTGTAATGTGATGTTCAAACTTGTGAAACTGCTTAGATGTCTATGATTCATTCAGATTGGATATGGTCAACACTGACCAAATTTGTACTTGTTTGGGGGTGGAGGCCATTAGAATAATACCCAGCATGCTTTGCTAGTGTTTATTATTACATTTATATTTTGGTCATACAGCAGATGTTCTTATCCAGACCGACTGACATTCAAGGCATTTAACTAAGGTAGATGAACAACAAGATATCACAGTTATAGCAAGAAAATAAAAACATCTGTAACCGTTACTGAGAATGTTATTGTAGTTGAAGTGTTCTGTTGGTTGAACAATGTTGCTGCCAGTATTAAAGCTTTTGAAAAAGCTTACATAAATGCTTGTGACAGATTGGATCAATAATAAATATTCTGTTGCAGTCTTCAGTTGACTCTTCTTTCCTATATTATTGTGATATTGAGAATTCATTGAGAATGTACAGTACCAGTCAAAAGGTTGGACACCTACACATTCCAGGAATTTTCTTTATTTTTACTATTTTCTACATTATAGAATAATAGTGAAGACATCAACACTATGAAATAACACATATGGAAGCATGTAGTAACTAAAAAAGTGTTAAACAAATCAAAATAGAGTAACGGAAAAGAGTGAAGGAAAAGATGCCAACAAGTGCTCAGCATATGTGGGAACTCCTTCAAGACAGTTGGAAAAGCCTTCCAGGTGAAGCTGGATGAGAGAATGCCAAGAGTGTGCAAAGCTGTCATCAAGGCAAATGGTGGCTACTTTGAAGAATCTCAAATATAAAATACATTTTCATTTGTTTAACACTTTTTTTGGTTACTATATGATTCCATATGTGTTATTCTATAGTTTTGATGTCTTCACTATTATTCTACAATGTAGAAAATAGTAAAAATAAAGAAAACCCTTGAATGAGTAGGTTTATCATTATTTATTTTTTAAACCTTTTTTATCTATTTAACTAGGCAACTCAGTTAAGAAGAAATTCTTATTTACATTGACGGCCTACACTACCTGTGTCCAAACTTTTGACTGGTACTGTATGTGCAGTTGAAATTTGTCAATAGAATCAATGACTGAAAAATATATTTTCAATGTTGTTCAATTGTTTTTAAATGTCCACATAAGACGTATTTTCAACATCTCTTAAAATACGTATTTCCGACATCCATTTAAGACGCCTTTTTGATGTTCGTATAAGATATATCTTTTAAATACATATTTTCGATGTCCGCAGAAATATGTCTTCTGACATTTCACTCAACACCTCATTGTCTTTTCAACGTAATTTTGTTTACTGGGTGATAGCATTTGAGACAGAGACCAGAAATGATTAGAATTACCAACAGTATCCCCTTAATTACTGAGAGAATGAGCGAGGGAGAGAGAGGTTATGAGATGCGTAAGGTGTGTGTACAGAGAGAAACATTTAACCTGAGGAGGTGGGGTTGAGGAGGAAATTAGTGAGAGAGTGGGTGAAAGAAAGAGAGCAGGGAGAGAGAGAAGGAGAAAGAGGGATTCAGATTTCATTTAATCCTGGTGGGGATATTACAGTGAGTTATTTTGGGGGGAGAGAGGGAAAAGGAGAAGGATTACATCTGTAAGTCATTTTAATGATGTCTCTTTCACAACTAGGGCCTGAGCCAACAGGCCAAACAGGCCAAACAAACGCACTGTCATTAGAATGGGAATGGACTTGGTCTCACGTAGTGCAGTACTCAGAAAATACCTTTGGATGTAATTAATGGTTGGCCTTCATCAGTAGACACAGGAGGAAATTAGGAAATGAGAAGATAGCAACTATGCTGAGACTCCTGTGTGTGATGATGATGATCAGCAAGACTAGATTAAAAGTCTGAAAAGGGCAAATCAGAGATAAGACATCGATGATGATAATTATGATGATGATTATGTTGACAATAATGATGATACTGATGATAATAATGATGGTTACCAAGGATAACATGAGAAGTCAGGAAGGGCATGACAGACCCTTGCAGTCCCTCCTGTCCCTCCCTGACCCTCCCTGACCCCCTAGCTCTGCAGATTCCATCCAATCCATAATTCATATAGTATAGCCCTGCGGCACTGCGCTACAGAGATTCCTATCTCCCCAACATGCAGTGCATTAGGAAAGTATTCAGACCACTTGACTTTTTCCACATTTTGGTACGTCACAGACTTATTCTAAAATTGATTAAATTAAACATTTTCCTCATCAATCTACACACAATACCCCATAATGACAAAGCGAAAACAGGTTTTTAGACATTTTTGCAAAAGAATACATAAAAAACAGATATAAAACAGATATCATATTTACATAAGTATTCAGACCCTTTGCTATGCGACTCATAAGTTCCTTACAGTTGACAGTGCATGTCAGAGCAAAAAACAAGCTATGAGGTTGAAGGAATTGTCCTTAGAACTCCGAGACAGGATTGTGTCGAGGCACAGATCTGGAGAAGGGTACCAGAAAATATCTGCAGCATTGAAGGTTCCCAAGAACACAGTGGCCTCCATGATTCTTAAATGGAAGAAGTTTGAAACCACCAAGACTCTTCTTAGAGCTGGCCGCCAGTCCAAACTGAATACATTTGCAAACATTTCTAAAAACCTGTTTTTGCTTTGTCATTATGGGGTATTGTGTGTAGGTTGATGAGATATTTTTATATACATTTTAGAATAAGGTTAAAACGTAACAAAATGTGGAAAAACTCAAGGGGTCTGAATTAGAGGTAGACCAATTATGATTTTGTTAACCCCGATACTGATTTATTGGAGGACCAAAAAAATCCGATACATTTAACATTTACATTTAAGTCATTTAGCAGACGCTCTTATCCAGAGCGACTTACCGATGAATCTGCCGATTTTTCATTTTTACATTTTAATTGTTTAATTTTTATATATATGTATTTTTTATATATTTGTAATAATGACAATTACAACAATACTGAATGAACAATGAACACTTTTATTTTAACTTAATATAATACATAAATAAAATCTATTTATTCTCAAATAAATAATGAAACATGTTCAATTTGGTTTAAATAATGCAAAAACAGTGTTGGAAAGTAGAAGTGCAGTATGTGCCATGTAAAAAGCTAAAGTTCCTTGCTCAGAACATATGAAAGCTGGTGGTTCAATATTCCCAGTTCTTCAATATTCCCAGTTAAGATGTTTTAGGTTGTAGTTATTATAGGAATTATGACGCGTCGACTATTTCTCTCTATACCATTTGTATTTCCTATACCTTTGAGTATTGGATGTTCTTATAGGCACTTTAGTATTGCCAGCCTAATCTCGGGAGCTGATAGGCTTGAAGTCATAAACAGCGCTGTGCTTCAAGCATTGCTAAGAGCTGCTGGCAAACACAGTAAAGTGCTGTTTGAATGAATGCTTATGAGCCTGCTGCTGCCTACCACCGCTCAGTCAGACTGCTCTATCAAATATCAAATCATAGACTTAATTATAATATAATAAATACAGAAATACGAGCCTTTGGTCATTAATATGGTCAAATCCGTTAACTATCATTTCAAAAAAACGTTTATTCTTTCAGTGAAATAGGTAACTGTTCTGTATTTTGTCTAACGGATGGCAACCCTAAGTCTAAATATTGCTGTTACATTGCACAACCTTCAATGTTATGTCATAATTATGTACAATTCTGGCAAATTAGTTCACAGTTTGCAACAAGCCAGGCGACCCAAACTGTTGCATATACCCTGAATCTGCTTGCACTGAACGCAAGAGAAGTGACTGCATTTCCCTAGTTAATATTGCCTGCTAACATGAATTTCTTTTAACTAAATATGCAGGTTCAAACAAATATACTTCTGTGTATTGATTTTAAGAAAGGCATTGATGTTTATGGTTACATTTGTGCAACGATTGTGCTTTTTTCGGCGATGCGCTTTTGTTAAATCGTCACCCGTTTGGCGAAGTTGAAGTAGGCTGTGATTCGATGATAAATTAACAGGCACCGCATTGATTATATGCAACGCAGGACAAGCTAGTTAACCTAGTAATATCATCAACCTTGTGTAGTTAACTAGTGATTATGTGATGATTGATTGTTTTTCATAAGATACGTTTGCAGCCACAAGGTCCTTTTGACGCTGCACTCGTGTAACAGGTGGTCAGCCTGCCACGCAGTTTCCTCGTGAATTGCAATGTAATCGGCCAGAATCGGCGTCCAAAAAGGCTGATTACCGATTGTTATAACTTGAAATCGGCCCTAATTAATCGGCCATGCCGATAGGTCGACCTCTAGTCTGAATATTTCCCGAATGCACTGTAAATGGCCCTTTTATATGGGTGTAGAGCTGAATATACATGGATGCCTGGGAGATCAAGAAACCTATAGATTTATCTCAAGTGAAACTAATGCAGGGAAGGCAAGTGAACAGAAGGAGAGAGGGAGGGAGGGAAAGCGGGAGGGAAGGAGGGAGGGAGCCAAGTGGATGAGTGATATACTGTGCAATCAGGTGAGGAAGTAGGAGTGTGTGTGTGTGTGTGTGTGTGTGTGTGTGTGTGTGTGTGTGTTTGCCGACTGTGAGCGGGATAGAGGGAGAAAGCTATTCAGGTGTGAGAGGGATTTGTGTGAAGGAGAAGAGGGATGAGAGTGGGAGCAGCCCAGACATGTCTGTGTCTGATAACTCTGTGACCTGCTGCTCCTCGCACTTTGTCTACAGTGACCCCTTGACTGGCGCATCAGCACTGATGCTGCTAGACACACACACACACACACACACACACACACACACACACACACAAGGTAGTCTAAATCCAGTGAGTAAATCCTGCCAGGTCCCAGAGTGTAGTCAGGTAAAGCTACCCCGCAACCCAGCTGCTCCCTCTCTCTCTTCTCTCTATCTTCTCTCTTCTCTCTCTCTCTCTCTCTCGCTCTCTCTCTCTCTTTGTGGCTTTCAACTGCAAATCCTCATCTCCATATTCATGGAGAGTCACTCCTGCAGAGTACTGGGGAGAGCTATCAGAAATGGGCCTGCAGCATGCAGTTTGTTTGTGGCATGTCAAACGGAGAAAAGCCATTTCCTGTTCCTGTCTAGCGTGTAGGCCCGTGTTTGTGCAGCTGTATGTGTGTGTGTGTGTGTGTGTGTGTGTGTGTGTGTTTGTATGTGTGTTTAGGAGGGGGTTCAGGGGTGTTTTTAAGAAGGTCATTCCAGGAGCAAATCTTATTGGCTCAACTTGGGCAACCGTTGGAACAGAAGAACCACTTCCACTTTCAGAATGACTTTGTAAATCCCCCTACACTACCAGCTCAGCTATGTTGAGAGATAGAGAGGGGGGGGGGGGGGGACTGTTGGGAGGGGAGGGGGGAGAAAAAAAGAGAGGGGAGTAAAGAGAGAGAGAGTCAGACTGACTGACAGAGTTGTAGGAGTAATAGGGAGAGCTTTCTTCTCTTCTCTCTCTCCTTTTCTCTCCTTTTTCTCTCATGCTCTTGCTTTGCTCGTGACGCAACAGTGGGCAATGTATTTCTGCGGGGGAAATTCAGCTAGCCATCATCACAGTAGACAAATACCCCCCCTCTCTCATTTACACTTTCTATCTCTCTATCTCTCTCTCTCTCTCTCTCTCTCTCTCTCACTCTCACTCTCACTCTCACTCTCACTCTCACTCTCACTCTCACACACTCACACGTTCTCTCACTCTCTCACTCACACGTTCTCTCTCTCTCACTCACACTTTCTCTCTTTCTTTCAATTTCCATCTCTCATGTTGAGGCCTGCTGCCACCCATCTGGTGAGCTTAGCTTAGACCAGGCTTGTGTTAGATCAGAGGAATGATGTTGAGGTATCATGTCAAGGTAACGAGGTCCCCCCTACATCACAGGAGCACATGGAGGAT